>NC_056729.1:1116405163-1116407663 GCF_019279795.1 Protopterus annectens | reverse complement strand
TCTGTATGTGTTAGAGGCTGACGGTGGTGAGGAAGTTAATGCTGACAACTGCCACAGACCAAGGAGGAGGAGAAGAGTGTTCATATCCAGGGTAACTTACCAGGGGCTACATGATCTGGAGAAAGTAGAGCGCTACAAGGTGGACAGAGGCATAATGCAGCAAATCATCGAGCTGTGCCAACCTCAACACAGACCTAGAGCCAACAGAGGAGAACCCATCCCAGTGGATACCAAGGTATGCGTAGTCTTAAGAATACTAACCCAGGTACTTTCCAAAGACCTACTAGGGACATCATGGGGGGGGGTCTCACAGGCATCTGCAACCAGGGTACTCCAGCAGTTTCTGGATGTCATGCTATCACATGCCAGTGAGCACATTTATTTCCCCAACACCCGTTAGGAGAGGACCAGCAATATGCATCTCTTCCACCATGTAGCAGAATACCCGGAGGTACTGGGTGCAATAGACAGCATGCACATCCACATCAAAGCACCACCCAATGAATGGGTCTATATTATAACATCGAATTTTATAAAGTTCGAATGTTATAATATCAAACCAGATTTGTCAAGCGCTGAAAACAGCGAAGGTGCAGGACACCAAATTCTTTCCCAGGGAAAGAATTCGGTGGGCTGTTGCTGTGGCTTCGCTGTTTTCAGCGTTCAGTATGTTGGAGCGTTACGGGTCGGGTTCAGGTAAGTGTACGATTGTGTGTAAGTTAAGGTTAGGGGGTGGGTTAGGTGAGTTAGGGTTAGAGCATGGGTGAGGTGAGTGTGCGATAGTGATGGACCTTAGGGTTAGGGTCGGGTTAAGGTAAGTGGATAGCTAGTAGTATATGTAAAGTTTAGTTTAGGTTTAAGTGTTGGATTTTAAGTGTATGTGTGTGGATTGCTGTTTTTTGTGTGTGTTTGTGTTGTGTATATGTTTCTCGGAATAGCGATTTTTTTCCCTGGGAAAAAAATCGCTATTCTGACTGTTTGATGTTTGCGGATTTTGGTGTTTAGGGTTCGATATTATAAAACTTGATCTTTGTAGATTTCGATGTTATAATATAGACCCCCAGTGAACAAGGTAGGGTCTACATAAACAGCAAGAACTTCCCTTCCATCAACTGCCAGGTTGTGTGCAATGCCCAGGGCATTATCATGAATGTGTGGGCTGGCAGCCTTGGAAGCTATCACAACTCCCACATCTGGCATTCATCATGGCTGTACCAGGCATTTGCCAGTGGGGGCATCCCATATGGCCATCTAGTGGAGGATGCTGGCTATGCAATTGAGCTGTGGATGATGACACCCATCAGAAATGCACACACACCCACACAATAATGCCATAATGAGGCACACACACAAACCAGGATCATTATAGAGTGTGTGCTTGAGATGCTCAAGTCACATTTCCGCTGCCTTGACATATCTGGTGGAGCCTTGCAGTACTCTCCAGCCACATGTGCACACATATTCATAGTATGTGCCATGCTACACAATATGATCTTTCAGAAACAGCTGCAGCAGGAACAGCACAGGGAAGGGCCACACAGCCCACCACCATTGTCAAGGTCCCCACAGGCACATAGGGACTCAGAGGAGGAGGCCCCTGATCCTGCTCCTATAGGTAGACGGAGGCATGCCCAGTATGCTCAGGCCTTAGCAAAGAGGCAATGCATAGCACACACACTGACACTGTAGGGACCCCAGGGACTGACACCTCTCTCTGACTCACACACACACACAGTAAAATGGATGACACACACATCACATTACCTGTAACTTACCATATATAGGCAATGTACTGTGTGCATCCCACATAGGCGGCCCTCAAGCATCATCCTCACAACTGCTGCAGTCACAAGGTAAGTCAGTCAACTTCACAATAAATGAATGGATTAATATGTTTTGCTAGGGTCTATATTACATAAACAAAAGTTTATCTTACCGAACGTTAACATGAGCGAAAATTCTGGAACCTGAAACCGGAATTGTGAGACCGCAGTACAGTGAAGATGGGAATATTTGCCCTTTCCTCACTATAGTGCAATCTCAGAGTTGGAATATGTATTTAGCGGGGGGTGTGGGGGGCACAGCCCCCCACAATTGCAGTTTCGAGTTCTGGGATTTTCGATAATGTCAATGTTCGTTAAGATAAACGTTTCTTTATCTAATATAGACCCATTTTGCTAGCATATTTGTGGTAATGCATGCATGTAAGGGAATGGGGTGGCCTACTGGGATAGCAGAAGACAACTGGCAGCTATGTGGGACACCAGGAAATGTCTGCCCAATACTGGCCTCCCCACACTATACAGTAGTACTCAAGGTGGCAAATCCCACTGCAGTATATGTATGGGGACAACTAACTGGAGGGGTCATAGGTCACAGACGTGGATGTCAGTGTGGGGCTCCCATACCCACCCCTCTGACCCATAGAGCAAGTCAGCTGTAGAAAACCAGAGAGAAATATCTGGCAAAGGCCCACAAATGGCAGTAATGTTGAAGCACC
>NC_056729.1:1116367663-1116400163 GCF_019279795.1 Protopterus annectens | reverse complement strand
GTTTGTGTTACTGCATGCACATCCCTTGTGTCAGTCTTTACTGTGTGTATGCAAAGGAAATACCATTTTGTCTCCCTGTTACACCATGTGAACTCAGGAATACATACCACAAACCTATCATACACAGTATCATGCATGTCCTCACCAACTGCATCAGGGTTGAATGTATGGGAGAGAAATGGCAGGAGCAACAAGTGCTAGCACGTAAATCTGATCTATTGGCTAAGCTTGTGAGGGACCTACTGACAGTACTCCAGTAACATATTCTGTATGTATGAGTCTGTGGTACTACACAACACTGAGGTGACATGTCTGAAGGCTACCTGTCTGTGATGAGGAGTATGTACACAAGGTCACACTGTCTGACAACAGTGTCCATCACACACTGTTGCATGCACACACACACCTGGTAAATGTACATATAAAGCTGTACCTTGGCTATGAAATGGTCAGTGTATTCCCACTCTGACATACTCCATGTTGGTAATGTCTGGAAGGCCACAGGCTGCAGACACACAGACACCTGGAACACAAAAAGAATACAGCATGCCAGACTACATTCAGTCAGTGGTACTAATATCAATAATGCATCATGGCTAATAAGGTACATACACATTTATGTGTACCCATAACAAATGCAAGTAGATAGCACCTTACACAGTATTATATAGCTTCACTGTACTATATTCACCCCGTGCATCAGACCCTTAATAGCATGTCCCTGCATCAGTGGTATGTATGACAGGGGTGTGGTGTGGGTTTGCCAGAGGCATAGGCTGGGCCATATGGTTGGCATCATGTGTGTGTTTGGAAGGGTATCCTATAGATGGACTATGCAGAGGTACTGTGTGTGTCTGGAGGTCACCTGCCTGTGATACAGATGTGTGTGTGTATGTATGCATATAGTCATGCCATGTGGCTGTCCTACACAGGGGTATGTTGGACAGCTATGGACCATACATGGCAGGGTGTCCAGTTCACCGTCTCTGGCCATGGACATGTGAACTGGTCCTGCCAAGGGTCTCACTGGCACCACCAGGCCCAAGGCCAGATGCAGTACTGCTTCCTGATGGTAACTGCTGTCTGCTGGATCTGTATCCCTGATGGGACAGGCCAGGACCATGTGCCCATGGCCTGCTCCATTGTGATGTGGACAGCAACCCCCTTTGGTACCCCTTTGCTGGTGTCACTGCCACTACAGGAGTGTGAAGGTGCATGGCCCCATAGACTTTCAGCTGATGTTGGTGCTGAGCTACATCCATGTGGCTGATGCTCATCTCCTACCACACGCTCTAGCACAGACATGCCATGGTCAAGGATTGCTAAGGTCTCACCCCACTGTCTATTCATGACCTCAATATTTTGGCATGTGGCCTCAACAAGGTTATGTATATTACCATGTAAATCAAGAAGAGTTGCATCCAGCACCCTGAGTATTTGTCTGGTGTTGCATTCACTACATGCCTGTGCATCCATGACAGCCTGAAACATGCTTCTGGTGACACCTGCTGTGACACTTGAGACAGTGGCTTGAAGAGCAGCAGCCCTCCTGCGAGCATCCCTGTCCATCTGCCTGTGTGGGACCTTGCCTGCAGTCTGGATATGGCCAGTGTCTACACTCACACCTGCCATAGTTACCACACTAGCCTGTTCCATGCCACCACCTGACAACTGTCCATCATCTGTGGTTGCTGGGGACGAGGCATGTGCAGGCATTGTGACTGTGTGAGGGGACATTGTGGATGATTGTGGGATGCCAACTGATGGCACAGATTCAGCCCCTGACAACCCCACCTGTGCCTGACTATGACCATCATCATTGTCAGAGTCTGCAGAGACACTGACAACAGATTTTGAGCGGGAGGGACCATGACCACCATGTCCACCTGTGGAAGGAAGACAACATATGTAAATTAATACCTGCACTATAACATTTGCTGCTACACACACACACACACATACACACACACACACACACACACACACACACACACACACACACACACACACACACACACAGACATGCACAAATACAGGTGAGGTGGCAGACAGGCATTAAACAGACCTCACAATAGCCAACTAGTGACATTCACAACACAGTCAGACCACTACATACGCACCCTGGACAGGCCCGCAATATCACGCAGTGCAGCCCTTTCCACTTAATGTTACTACTTATATATACCTCTGTGATACATTAGTAGTGTTAGTAGGTGATAGGCTTTCAAGTAGCACACATGGTACCCATGCACATAGCACAGTGGCAAATTCTGAAAACATACCTCTCAACTGTGCAGAGTGTTGCTGAATGTTTACATGTATGGCTCATATTTCTGGTCTGTTCATTATAACTGCTGTGTATGTCTGACAAATTACTGGGATGATATGAGGACTGGTGTCACTAATTAATGACATATTTTGAGTTTCACACTTCAAAACCTGCAGTACATGTATGTTACAACAGAACCGATTACACTGACAACATTCTAAGCTTACAGTGGATATTATAAGTGTAGACACCCCTGTTAACATACCAGGGTTGTCTGATATATAACTTGAGACCACAGAAATCATGTGATAACATTTCCCACCTTTAATGTGACCTATAACCTGTACAATCCAATTGAAGAACAAACACATCTGTTAGGGGTAACATGTAGAAGCTGAAACACGTACAATTGGCTGGTTGCATGACTGTGCACACCCTTAAACTAATACTTTGTTAAAGCACTTTTTGATTTCATAACAGCATTCAGTCCTCTTGGGAAGGTGTGTATCAGCATGGCACATCTCGACTTAGCAATATTTGTATACTCTCCCTTGCAGAAGCCCTCCAAATATGTCAGATTGCGAGGGCATCTCTTCTGCACAGGCTCTTCAGGGCACCCCACAGATTTTCTATTTGATGTAGGTGTGGACTGTGGCTGGGCCATTCCAAAACATTGATTGTCTTCTGGTGAAGACATTCTTTTTTGGATTTTGATGTTTGGTATGAGTCATTGTTATGTGGAAATGTGTAATTCCTCTCCATCCACATCTTTCTAGCAGACACATGAAGATTTTGGGCCAAAAGGGACTGGTATTTTGAACTGTTCCTAATCCCCTCCACCTTGGCTATAGTCCTACTTCCTGCTTATGAACAGCAACCCCAAAGCAGGACACTGCCGTCAACATGCTTCACCATGGGATGGTATTCTTTTGGTGATGCTCAGTGTTGTTATTGTGCCAAACAAACCTTTTGATATTGTGGCCAAAAAGTGCAACTTTGGTCTCATTACACTATAACACATTTACCCACATGCTTTTTTGGAGACCTGATGTATTTTTTTTGAGAAATTCACCAAACCTGGATTTTGTTCTGTGTGAGAAAAGGCTTCCATCTTCCAACCCTACCCCATAGGCCAGACATAGAGATTATGGAGATCATTGTCATATGTTGTTCACAACTGGTACTTGTCAGAGATTCCTGCAACTCCTGTAGTGCTGCTGTAGGTCTCCTGGTAGCCTCCCTAACCAGTTTGGGTCTTGTCTTTTCCACACATTTGGAGGGATGTCTAGTTCTTTGAAATGTCACCATTGCCCCATATTTTCACCACCATTTAATGACTGTCTTCACTGTGTCCCATGGTATATGCAATGCTATGGAAATGTGTGTCTACCCTTCTCTGGGCTGATACCTTTCACAAATGAGATCCCTTTGCTGCTTCGTATGCTGTATCTGAACTATGGCTGCTGCTGCAACAGGCAACTGAGTAAATTTTAGGGTAATCCTGGTAGGACAGCTGACCGTTATTTGCTGTTAATCAAAGAGTCTCTGTAATTGATTGCAGGTGTGTAGCCAAGAAGATATAATGCTGTAATTATATTGAAAGCTGCTTCAACACAGTATTAGCTTCAGCCTGTTCACACATATGCATCTAGCTTCTTGTACATTTTTTATGTGTCATAATTGTTACCCTAACAGATTTGTTTGTTTTACAATTGAATTGTACAGGTTATAGGTCACATGAAAGGTTGGAAGGGTTCGAAAATGTTTTATTGTGCTCTCATTTTTTTATATCACAAATACCTGGCATTCTAACAGGTAAGTGTACACCATTTATATGCACTGTAAAACACTAATTTATAAAATATGTCCCTAGTTTTGGGCATTTGTCCCCCCATTTTGTCAGCCTTTTTCCAGATTTCATGCAATGACAGGTTATGAGGTATGCTAGAGATATGTGACATCTCCTGAAAATAGCCCCCTGTGATGACCACTGTGATGCAATGCAGTTAACCCCACCACAAGTGAACACGTAGATATTACAAAATGTCTGGGAGTAGCAGTTGTATGCATGGTCACATGCATGACCTTAAATTGCCTGGGCTACTGGTGAGTCACAACAGGAAAATCCCATACTCACCAGCTTCAGGCTGCTGTCCCACATCCAGACCAGAGGGACTTATGTAGTTGTGGGGGAGAGGTATTGTCAGCAGACTCACATTTGGCATTGGTACAAGATGAATGCTACTTTTCTGCACAGGTACAGTACAAGTTCTGATAGTGCACAATTTGCTGTCCTTCACCATAGATGTGCACTTCAGTGCATGACTAAATCCCACCCACAAATTCAGTTTGAACTGACATATGCATCTAGATACTCTATAGAAGACAGTATGGCTGCTACATGATTAAATTGATGTCCACTGTGGCCTTATCTGAATGCTCCCCGTCTGTTGCCTGGATGCCACCCACCTCCACGACTTGTGTTTCTTATGTTGGCTGTTGTGTGGAGGCTACCCCAAGGTTGGCAAGGAGCTCCTCTGTTGCTGTAAGTGTGGCCTGTGTGGCTGGACCCCCCCCCCCCGTAGCAATACAGTCCCTGGCCATGGCAGCAGTCCTTTGCCAGGCACAATGTATCAGGTCAGTTGCCCGATGCCTGACCTGATCGTATGTGCGGCCATGGTGGACCTTGGTGTTTACTCTATGGACAAGGTCATTCCACAGGGCAGTCTGCTCCTGCAAATTTTGTCGGCTATGGCCGAAAAGCACCATATGGTGCTGGTTTATGGCATTGGTGATAGCTGCATTCTCATCTGCAGTATATATTGGCTGATGCTGCATGCCACCTGGAAGACATAAACAGGAAAATGCATCACAGGACTTCAGATATTGCCCAGAGTTATTTACAGAGCCAGTACATCAATATTGCCTATCATTAGCCACCACTTACAACAACATCACACCTCTGTCATCTATCAGCACAGTATGAACCTGCATTGCACTCCTGGTCCTGATGTGTCATGTTCCCCCCAATGAGGGCCAGTACATTGCATAAACCACCATTCATCATTCAATTTTGTGTAGCAGGATGACAGTGACCATCTTCCTTGCAGATGGGATGTCAATGGTGCTCAGGCTTTGCTTGCATACAGTGTATAATGAAGCTGAACGCATATGCTCAAGTTCATGTAGGATGCAGACAGGAATGTTATCAGGTCCCATGGAGACTTGCTTTTGTTGACTTTGATTAGGCAGTATGCACCTGCTCCCTGATGATGAGGGGAGTGGTGCAGGTGTTGTGCATATCCACCTATACTAATGGTGAGCCGGGCCCTAAGCCTGTCTGGAGTACTTTGGCTATAGCTATGGTGTGTGCATGTATATGGTGTGATTGACCACCATTACAGGGTGGGTTGGGTTGTTGCATCTGAGATTACAGACATATGTGAAGACGGCCTTGTGATTTCCTTTGGTGGATGTGTCCAGTTTGTACTCATAGTTAGCCTTACAGTAATCCACCTGTAACCTTATATGCTCGTTCAGACAAAGGGTGAATTGCTTCCAAGTTGGTGCATGCTCCTACTTTGCCCTGTGCAGCCAATATAGTGACCAATTATGTGGTTTGTGTATTGCTGCTGTCCAGCAAAGAGGATTAGTCTACCTTGGTGGAGGCAGGTTTTACAAGTAATGTATTGCTAAGTCCATAAAGCTATGTAGGTGGTCATATAGCTAGTTGTAGTAGGCATGGACACAAGGTCATAACACAGTTGGACCCCTCTCCAATTTCAACCTGATAATCATGCTTAGTCTAGTACTCATGTCTGTGTCAGGGCAATGCAACAACCAGTAGCTGTAGAACTCTAACACTGTTGGATGCACCAAAACTAAAATTACACATGTGTACATGTACAGCTTATTTACCTGACATGTTTTTATCTCATGTCTGTTGTTATGAGGTAGCCAGGTACACCTACTCATACATACATGTGCACAGGTAATACCTGATAAACATTTCTGTTCTATGTCAGTATGGCACACTGTATTTACACTCTTGCTGCTCAGTCATTCCTGTCAACCTGTTAGAGCAGGACATATGGTGGATGCCACACATACATGGGGGGCAATGGGCCAAAATTAGTGACACTTCCCTAATATTGCTGTAACACACAAGTGATTTGATAGCACAGTAGCCTATGCATTCACAGACATACCCTGGAGGATGTCCAACACTCAAATGGCAGGAAGAGAGGAGAAAGGCTTGGAGTGTGGTAGTGAGGGTAGGAACTTTTAATGTTGGCAGTATGACTGGTATGGAGACAGGGCTAGCAGATATGATGGACAGAAGGAAGGTTGATATATTGTGTTTGCAACAGACCATATGGAAGGGGGGTAAGGCTAGGTGTATCAAAGGTGGGTCCAAATTGTTATATAATGGTATAGATGGGAGGAGAAATGGTGTAGGGGTTATCCTGAAGGAACAGTATGCCAAGAGTGTTTTTGGAGGTGGAAAGAGTGTCAGATAGAGTGATGTTTATGAAGCTGGAAATTGATGGTGGAATGATGAATGTTGTTAGTACATACGCTCCACAAGCTGGGTGTGCGATGGATGAGAAATAACAATTTTGGAGTGAGTTGGATGAAGTGGTGATGACTGTACCCAAGGGTGAGAGAGTGGTGTTTGGAGCAGATTTCAATGGGCATGTTAGTGAAGGGAACAGAGGGAATGAGGAAGTGTTGGATAGGTATGGTGTTAAGCAAAGGAAAGCAGAAGGTGATATAGTAGTGGATTTTGCAGAAAGGATGGACATGGCCTTAGTGAATACATATTTTAACAAGATGGAGGAGCATAGGGTGACATACAAGAGTGGAGGAAGATTCACACAGGTGGATTATATCCTATGCAGGAGGCCTAGTTTGAAGGAGATTGCAGACTGTAAAGTGGTGACAGGGGAAAGTGTCGTTAGGCAGCATACAATGTTGGTCTGTGGGATGATGTTGGTAATCAAGAAGAGGAGGAGGAGTGTGAGGGCAGCACCAAGGGTCAAATGGTGGAAGCTGCAAAAGGATGATTGTGAGGTTCAGTTCAGGGAAGAGTTAAGACAGGCACTGGGTGGCAGTGAGGAGTTACCGAATATCTGGGTAACTACAGCAGAGCTAGTAAGGGAGAATACTATAAAGTTGCTTGGTGTGACATCTGGACAGAGGAAGGAGGACAAGGAGACCTGACGGTGGAATGAGGAAGTACAAGACAGTATACAGAGAAAGAAGTTGGCGAAGAAGAAGTGGTATTGTCAGAGAGATGAAGAAAGTAGACAGGAGTATAAGGAGATGAGGTGCATGGCAAAGAGAGAGGTGGCAAAGGCTAAGGGTGAGGTGCATGAAGAGTTGTATGAAAGGTTGGACACTAAGGATGAAGAAAAGGACCTGTACCAATTGGCTAGACAGAGGGACCGAGCTAGTGAGGATGTGCAGCAGATAAGGGTGCTAAAGGATAATGAGGGAAACATACTCACAAGTGAGGAGAGTGTGTTGAACAGATGGAAAGAGTACTTTGAGGGGCTGATGAATGAAGAAACTGAGAGAGAGAGAGAAGGTTGGATGATGTGGGTATGGTGAATCAGGAAGTGCAACAGATTAGCAGGGAGGAAGGAAGGATAGCTATGAAGAGGATAAAGAATGGAAAGGCTGTTGGTCCAAATGACATACTTGTGGAAGCATGGAGGTGTTTAGGAGAAATGGCAGTAGAGTTTTTAACCAGATTGTATAATGAAATCTTGGAAAGTGAGAGGATGCGTGAGGAGTGGAGAAAAAGTGTTTGGACACCAATTATAAGAATAAGGGTGATGTGCAGAGCTGTAGTAACTACAGAGGGATAACATTTATCAGTCACAGCACAAAGTTATAGGAAAGAGTAGTGGAAGCTAGGTTAAGAAGGGAAATGATGATTAGTGATCAGCAGTATGGTTTCATGCTAGGAAAGAGCACTACAGATGCAATGTTTGCTCTGAGAGTGTTGATGGAGAAGTACAGAGAAGGTTGGAAGGAGTTGCATTGTGTCTTTGTGGACTTAGAAAAAAGCATAATACAGGGTGCCTAGAAAGAAGTTGTTGTATGAGAAAGTCAGGAGTGGTGGAGAAAGATGTAAGAGCGCTACAGGATACGTACAAGGGTAGTGTGACAATGGTGAGTTCTGCAGTGGGAGTGACAGATGCATTTAAGGTGGAGTTGGGATTACATCAGGGTTCAGGTCTGAGCCCTTACTTATTTGAATGGTGATGAACAGGTTGACAGACAAGAACAGACAGGAGTCCCCACTGACTCTGATGTTTGCAGATGACATTGTGATCTGTAATGAGGGTATGGAACAGGTTGAGGAGACCCTGGAGAGGTGGAAATATGCTCTAGAGAGTGTACGAATGAAGGTCAGCAGGACTAGGACAGAATATATGTATGTGAAAGGGAGGGAGGATAGAGGAATAGTGAGGATGCAGGGAGTAGAGTTTGCAAAGGTGGATGAGTCTAAATACTTTATTTTATTTATTTATTTATTTTACATTTGTTGACCGGGCTAGTCTAGCTGGATACATGTCCATTTTCAGTAGAGGCCCGGGGAGAAAAGCTCCACAGATAAGACAATACAGGATACATTTACAAATGGTATACATAATACAGTGAAAGCCATAGGTATCACAAATATATAAAATAACAATCAGAATATTATACAGATAATACTAGGTCGGTGACCAATTGAAGTCACAGGGGAGGGGAGGGTTGCGATCTCTGGTACAGGGTAAATACTGCAGCGGCTAGTCTGGTTTAGGACATAGGCATAACCAGTGAGACTTAAGAAATATTTTGAGGTGATTTTTGAATTGATTAATCGAGGTCATTAGTCTGAGGCTATTGGGTAGAGAGTTCCATAGCTTTCCAATGGAATTGGCATAGAGAGCATCACCTCCAGAGTTATTAGATTTAATGGTTAGAACCTGAACACTATTAGCTGACCTGAGTGATTTTAGGTTAGAGTAGGAGGTCAGGATGTTGCTCAGAGAGGGGGTTCTGTCCGGGTGGTTGATTATTTTGAAAGCCTCGGTAAGTTGGTTGAGTTTGAGAAGGTTGGGGAGTTCGAGCCATCCGAGGGTATTTAGGTTGAGGCAGTGGTGAGTACGATACGGGGATCAACAGTTCAGAGTAATGTAAAGTGTGGGAGAGAGGTGAAGAAAAAAGTACAGGCAGGATGGGGAAGGTGGAAAAGAGTGTCAGGAGTGATTTGTGACAGACGAGTACCATTAAGAGTGAAGCGGAAGGTCTACAAGAGGGTAGTGAGACCAGCTATGTTTTATGGGCTGGAGACAGTGACATTGACAAAAAGTCAGGAGTCAGAGCTGGATGTGGCAAAGTTAAAGATGTTAAGATGTGCACTGGGTGTGACAAGGGTGGACAGGCTTAGGAATATGTATATTAGAGGGTAAGCCACATTGGATGGTTTGGAAACAAAGCCAGAGAGGCGGGATTATGTTGTTTTAGACATGTGCTGAGGAGGGATGCTGAGTATATTGGGAAAAGGATGGTAAGGATGAAGCTGCCAGGTAAGAGGAAAAGAGGAAGGCCAAAGATAAGGTTCCTGGATGTGGTAAGAGAGGACATGCAGGTGGTTGGTGTGACAGAGCAAGATGCAGAGGACAGGAAGAAATAGAGACAGATTATCAGCTGTGGCGACCCATAACAAGAACAGCCAAAATAAAGAGAAGGAGATGTAATGTCAGTCTTCACAGATTTGAAATGATTTGCCAGACATAACACAACTCTTTGAGTAAATGACTGCAAATATGAGGCACACATATGGTCAATGTGCATAACATTAGACAGTTAAATGGTATGAGCTCAGTATATTACATGCAGTTCAACACACACATCTGCAACACTAGTATACTATACAAATACCCTGTACAGGTATCTCACATTTCTGGGACAAACATGTATATCACAGTTGTATTCACATTAATATATGGATATCTACAACATCCCAGTAGCTGGCCTAGCAGTGTCACAGTCAGTATTGTTCAGCACACACTCCAGTAGTATGCATATGTGAGCCATCCTTTCCTGGGGTGACTTAGGGGCCTGAGCTGTGATCTATGTCACTGCAAACAGACCCAGATGCTATGGCCATAGGTTCTGATCAGCAATATATCAGTAGAGCAAGTCTTGTTGAGACATATTTGTTGAAGTTCCTATTTCCCATCATTACATACCCCCTACTGCATTCCATTACATGCTTACTTGTTTGGCATACCTTTTTTCCAAGTATAGTTGGTTTGATTCCAATTTGTGTTGGTTTGTTTGTCTGTTTGTCTGTCTGTCTGTCTCTCTCTCTTTCTCTCCAAGATGTAGGGTATACATCTTTTTTTGCACAGGCAGTAGCTTGCCTTTTGTAGGTAATGCTCATGAGCAGCTGATGGCCTGTGCACCAATTGGTGTTTCAAACTTGCTAATTGCATGCCAAACAGCTGTGTTATTTTTCCTGTAGCCAAAGGCATGGCAACACACTCCTAAAATCAAGTACTTCATGTGGGCATTGGCCCTTTTCCTTGCCTGTGAGGGGGACTTCATGGAGGTGTGTGAACAACAGCATCACAGAGGGTAGTTGGAAATATCTCTTACAATGAAAATGGTGGCAACAACCCAACAAAATGGGGGAGAATGTTCCAGACATAGGGACAGAATGTAAGTATTGCTGTTATACAGCTGGATTAATGCTAGTTTAACAGGGTTTGTGTGGACATGGCTTTTCTGTGTGATTTTAAGTCTGATAGTGTTATGCGGTTGACATAACTCTCAACTGTAGGGCTATCCACAGAATGGCTTGAGTTAGGAGTCTTATGTTTGGTGTGTTCCTCAAACATTTATTTATTTATTTTATTTTTATTTTATTTTATTTTTATTTTACATTTGTTGACCGGGCTAGGCTAACTGGAGAAATTTCCATTTTCAGTAGCGGCCCGGGGAGAAAAGCTCCACAGAGTGAGATACATACAGCAAATCTCTCATACCAAAATAATATAATGATAATAATTACAATAATAATAATAATGGAGTTAGTAATAGGGTTTGCAATAAACAAAACAAAAACTAGTAAACCCTTCAATGTAAAGTACTACTACAGGAGTTAATTCCTATGACACACAATACTATCTACATGACATTGTACAAATTGAGAAAGAGAAAGAAGACAAAAGAAAAAACTTATTAGATATAGTAAATAAAGGAAAGTATGTAAGGAAAGTAGAGTGAAAAGAAAGTAAGGGAAAAGATAGGGATTAACTGTGGAGAAAAAGCAAATAATAGAGATAACAGGTAGAGAAGTAGTGGGTGATGAAGAGTAAGACAAATAGTGAGTAGTGTATGAAGGAGTAAGATAGATAGTTATATTTAGTTAGTAATAGTAATAAGCTAGTCAGATTTACTACATGAACAAAGCCAGTGATTTTGGAAGTGCAGTTTAATATTTTGTTTGAAAAGAGGCAATGATGTAATCTTTGTTATGTTAGTAGGTAACAAAGTCCATTTTGTCCCTACAGCATTGGTAAATAGAGAGTCACCAGCATTATTATTTGATTTTATAGAACTTGTCAGAAGTTTACTGGAGGAGCGGAGAGAGTTGAGATTTTTGTAGGGGATTATGAGTTGTGAGAGTATTGGGGTATTATTAGGTTGGTACAAGATTTTATGGGCAATGCAGAGTTGATGGATTATCAGATAGTTCTGAAACTCAGGCCAGCCTAAAAGTTTTAAGTTTAGACAATGATGTGTTTTATAGGGGTTACCGGTAGCAAAGTGGGCAATGTTATTATAGCAGGTTGCCAGTTTGTAAAGGCTTGTTTTTGAGATTGGTGAAGATAGGTGAAGCATATAGAAGAGTAGAAATAAGATGGGAGTGAGCGATCCTTGTTCTAGTTGAAGGTGTAAGAAAAGGTCTAATTCGATATAGGGATCCTATCTTTCTGTTAACTAGTTTTATGGAGTTGTTAATGTGAAGGTCAAATGAGAGATTATTGTCAATTGTAATACCTAACAATTTAGTTGATGTGTCAGGTGAGATGATAGTGGCGCTGTTGGAGGAGATAGAGAAATGTAAGGGGGAGGTCCTGGATGTGGGGGTAAAAAGAAGAAGTTTGGTTTTTTTTGCATTTAGTAAGAGGAAACGACTAGAGAACCATGTTTCTATGGTATTGAACACTGTTTGGGTGAGAGAGATAAGTTCAGGGGTAGTAGATGCTGAGCAGATGAGAGTAGAGTCATCAGCGTATTGAATGCAGGTTGCTTGAGGGATTATTGTTTGAAGATCATTAATGAAGAGGGAGAAGAGAAGTGGTCCAAGGATAGAGCCTTGTGGAACACCAATGGAAACAGGCAAGAGAGAAGAGGTGTGGTTATCCCAGAGAACAGCTTGTCTTCTATTTGTGAGGTAAGATTTAAACCATTTAATGGCTTGGATATTGAATGAGAGGGATTCAAGAGTATTGAGTAACAGGGGGTGGTTAACCATATCGAATGCTTTGGACAGGTCAATGAAGAGGGCAGAAGAGAGTAAGTTGTTGTTGCGGTTCTGATTAATAGTATCTACAAAAGAAAGTAGGGCAGTGGTGGTACTGTGGTGTGGTCTAAAGCCATGTTGACAGTTTGCTATTATGTTGTGATGAGAGAGATATTGTACAAGTTGAAGGTGGATACATTTTTCCATGATCTTAGCCAAAGGTGAGAGGAGAGCAATGGGCCTATAGTTAGCATAGTCAGTTGAGTTTCCACCTTTGTGTAGTGGGATAATATGAGAGACCTTCCAAATTTCAGGGATGATTCCTTCTTTGATTGTCCTATTTATGAGAATAGATATAGGATATGCAATAACCTTGGCAGCCTTTTGAAGAAAAAGAGATGGGAGCTTGTCGGCATTTTTTGTCTTTGGAAAATCAGTAGCATACTCTGGGGATTGCAGTCAGTAAATGGTATCATCCATTTCTGTTTCTGACTTCACATCCTTCAGAAAAGATATGTTACAACAAACCATTATCTGATGAAGTCATTGTGAGGAAAGACGAAAACGCAATTTCTTTGCCAAGAGTGTTAATCTTTGTATTCTTATTATGTTTTGTCCTACTTGGTGTTAATAAACTGTGGAACCTTTGCTGGCGTGTTTCCTGCCTTCGATTTGGTTGCTTTGGACTTTACTTGGTTTAGTTCGTTTACTTCTGGTTTACAACAAACCCTGATACACCAGCAAATGTCTCAGTTTATAATAGCAGTATTTCAAATATGTCTCCCAAGTATGTCAGGCTTTATCCAGATATCATGCAGTAAGAGGTTGATAGGTATGGTATATCATTATTTAGTGCCTTCATTCCCGATACCATCCCAGTGATGTATCAGAATGCCAGACATGTTATGTGCAAGAGGCCTTATATATGAGGGCAAAGTCTGAACATTCTGTGGGACTCTGTACAGTTGAGAGGACTGTGTATTTCTGGCAATTGTTGAAAGACTGTCAGGACTGTGTAGCAGTGTATTGTGCAAATGTTATTTGGCCTGTGTAGGGAAGGGAGTAGATGTAAGTGTTATGGCTCCTTTTCTATCTGACTGTGCATGCCGCTCCCGTTTCTGGTGATACATTGGCTATATTTAATAACTAAAAAAGAGCACCAAAGTTGTGAGTCCTCACTATTAGTTTATTAAATTAAAATGAATGTTGAGCGCTTTCATCAAAAAGTTTGACTTCTTCAGAACAAAGAAACAATTCACAAAACAAGTTTAAATATACAATACTGGTTAACTATTGGTTCAATTCTAACCAATGCTGCCAAAGAATTTTTTTCAATTCATAAATATTTAACAAGAAAAATTTAAATATTTAAAAAAGGGGACAATTTTTGCAAAAAATAAAATCATGTTGTTAAACAATGCTTTTAAAAAAGGAACTTTTGGTATATAGAAATGTTGTATTGTCGACCTGGGTTCAAAAATATACATTCTCTGTTGTATATTAAGCATAAGACACTTTAACTGAATGCAAATGCTAGAATTGCTGTTACGTATACACACTTATGCAGCTGAATTTTTTAGAAAAATATTTATATATATATATATATATATATATATATATATATATATATATATATATATATATATATATATATTACTGAGAATACATAAAAAATGCACAAAGAAGATGCATAAAAAAGTTTCCAACGTATAATATTATTTCAACAAGTGCTATAATTGTAACACTGTTAAACTTGTTCTGCCTTCTCTTTTAAAATGGGCAGTATAGTTAAATGCTCATTTAATCCTGGTGGAAAGTCTGCAGCTAATCTTAACTGCCATAACAGTTCATTTTTATATAAAACATTTGCCAATCACCCCCTCTCACTTCCACATGTACAAAGTCAAGAATGGCAAATTTAAAACCTGCAAAATTTATACATGACATGCTATGTTTGTATAAAGCATTAGTCTCTTTTTTGTTTCTTATGTCATATAAATGTTCATATATCCTGGTCTTGAATAGCCTCTCTGTCTTTCCTACATAAAATGAAGAACAGGTATTACACTTGGCTATATATACCAGTTTACTAGAAGAACAGTTACCACTTTTTAAAAATATATAACTTTTATTCTGATTGTCAATTCTGATGGAACTGTCTTGTAGAATATATGCACAATAAGAACATCTACCACAGGGTTTACTTCCCACCCATTTTCACTTGTATACCTTGGAGTGTGTTACCCCTCTCTAATATTGATTTTAGATTTGGTCCTACTTTTGTAGAGAACAAAGGTTTATCACCCAATATACAGAATACTTCACTGTTAGTTTTAAAAATATTCCAGTTTTTCATTAGTATTTCCTTAACCTGAGAGTACAGAGGGCTATACTGTATCATGCAAGCTTGTTGAAAGTCATTTTGATTTTTAGCTTCAGAAATATTTGATGAATTGTTAGTAGATTCAATCCCTTTGCCAAGTAAAGGCATGTATTTTTTACCCCATTCATCCAGAACATCCGCAAGTATAGGATCTATAAAATCACCAGGGTATCCTTTTTCAAGGAACATGTCCTTTAAGAATTCAAACTTGGGGGGGGGGGGGTGGCTAGGATGTAGACTGGTTGGCAGCATCTTTTCTCAGCTCTGCACTCAAAAGATATTTCTGACAGGAATTTTTAAAAACTAGATATTTTAGACAAACCTATTTTGTTGAATTACTTCTACTAATATCACTAGAAGTCTACAGTGCAAAAAAATTGGCTTTAAACATTATTTTTCCTGTCAAAAACAAGAAGGAAGGTATCTGAATATACTGAAAATGAGCTTTTCGAAGCATACCACACAGGACCAGATGATGAAAAAGGAGATACAGTCTTTATTAAATGCTATACAAGACTTGTCAGTGAAATTTGACAAAATGAATACCAAACTGGACACTTTTGAGGAGAGATCTACAAAACAAATACAGCAACTACAAGAAATAATGATGCAACAGAAGTCTCAAATAGCTGACATCGAGAGATCCTTAACTGATACTGAGGGCAGACTCTCAGAACAAGATCTTCATCTACATTTTTTATCACAACAAAATGCTTCATTACAAAATAAAATAGAAGATCTAGAGAACAGGTCCAGACGAAATAACCTTTGCATCTATGGGCTACCAGAGAAAACAGAGGGAGATAACATGGTGACTTTCCTTACTACCTGGTTACCAGAAGTTTTAAAATTGCCTGAAGCTCTTTCTTATGGAATTGAAAGAGCCCACAGATCCTTAAGAGCTGCTTCATCAACCATCAAATCAAAAAATCACCCGAGATCAATAATAGTAAAGTTTTTTCATCACAGGACAAGGAACTTATTTTAAAAACAGCATGGTCAACTTCTCCAGTTAAATACAAAGACAACACAATCAGATTTGATAATGATTATTCTGCTGGAGTTATAACTGCAAGAAAAGAATGTCTCCCTCTGATAATGGAATTGAAAAAGACAACTTAAAATCCACTTGCTGTTCCCTGCAAGAATAAAAATATTTTTACCAAGGTCCTAAAACTTTGACACTCTGCAAGCAACAGTTTCTTATCTTTCAGCTAATAAAACCTTGGATAATGTGGAAGAAATGGATTTCTCCCAATTTGGGGTTAAGCGTCACTTAGAAAAAAATGAATGGAGCACTGCTGACAAGAAGAAGAAGAAACGATAAAAGACATATGAAAAACACAAACATTATTGTCTTCTATTTGCTCTGTAAGGCAAAAAAGTTCTTTGAAAGCATTCATGCTTTACATGTGTCAGTCTTTGAAACAATATAAATACAAGATAAGCAGGACATTTTATAACTAAAGGAAACAACCCTAAAGAAAGCAAGGTGACATATCTTTCTCTATTACAGTGTAAATACTTACAGTCATGATTTTTCTAACTCTAAATGATGTTTAGATAATTCATTTATAAATTACCTGCCTTTTACTGCTAGTATAGAACATTATGTATTCACACTGACATATTAATGTGGTGTGTTTAAATGAGCATGATTCCTTTTTATATTATTTACACTAAGCTGCATGAAATATCTAAACTGATGTATTTAATACACATAATAATATATCATTAAGCAGTAATGAGCAAGAAAAAATCTCAGACTTGCTTATGATATTGTTATATATATATATATATATATATATATATATATATATATATATATATAGGAAAGAACTGCTGAATTATAAGTATGCTTTTATTAAAGGCAAGTTATATTAATATTGAACATCCTCACTGAAAATGAATGGTTGTGTAGAGTCACAGTAACTCCCATTATATAACCAAGGCTAAAGAGATTGTCTTGTATGTCTAAATTGATCAGCCTTGAACCTTAGATTGCAAATAGACATGCAACATACTTTTACTTATAATACTGAATATATATTATATAACATCACAAACGCTAAAGCCATTGTCAGCTACATCTCATATCAATCAGCATTAAAATATGATTTGAATAGCATAGGCATTTACTAACATATTGCTGTTGGTACCTGATATGCATATAAGTAACAGGTCTAATTTCTGTCTATAAAGTAAATACCAGGCTGTGTGCATTTGTTAATTATGAAACAAGAGCGTGCTATCTATTCTTTTTAATATCCTATAGGTATGTACTTGTTAGAGACACACACATGCTGCAAAGCTGCTAGTTATTGCATATTCATTAGTATATTTCTGACTGCAGTGTTATAAATATATGGTGTAGACCACTTGAGTTGAGAATATGTCTCTATATTGGGCATGTTCTCTGTTTGAACATTGTATATTATCTATAATATGATATGGAGTACCCTCACTAAATTCAAAGAAGCCACAATAGAAACAAATATTTATTAAAAATGGAGAATAGAAGGATGAAGAGAAAAATGAAGGAAAATGGTTGATGGTCATATAAGGTTATCTTTTCCTGTGTATGTAGAAGAGTTGACAGTAATAAGTACCAAACAATTGTGTTATAGCATATTTAAAGCCTACTTTGCTTCTCATATTTTCCAACCTTACAGTTATAATGCTGCAGATAAATCCTGTAATATCATAGGGAGTATGAGTTGCTATTTGACATATGACATATGTGATACACTAGCAATGAAATATGCCAGTGGCACTAATAAATATATAGGAATTGCTAAGAAATATAGTCTTAAACTATATAATACCAATGCAAAAAACAAATTAGTAGCATTCATACCACTAAAATATGACTTTTTGAATTAAAAGAAAACTATAAGATTACTGATAAAGGACAATACAAATGTAACATTATATTCATTGTTACGGATACTTTCTGATTTAATCAACTTGTGGCATGGTTAACTGATGCGTATAATGCTTAAAAATTTTTTTTATGTATGTATGCATATATGTGTGTATGTATGTATGTGTGTATATATATATATATATATATATATATATATATATATATATATATATGTGTGTGTGTGTGTTTGTGTGTATGTATGTATATGTATATATATATATATATATATATATATATATATATATATATATATATATATATATATATATATATGTAGACCATTACAATAAATTTGATACCTATGAATGCCACTCACACTATAAGGAGATAGGCAGCAAGCATATTATTTTTAAGATGCATAACCATTATTGCTACACAAAAGATATATTAAAATAAAAGATTTTCCTTTACAATTTAAACAAAACCAAATAGTTAAGTATTAAATCTATGTATAGTTGTGTTGCCTTAGTGTTTTATAAAATATTAAAAATAGATAAAGACTGTATTTAAGTAATCTGTAAAGACAGATACATGTATATTTAAAAGATATATAAGATACTTTTCATTATAAAAGTACCATATGGCGGGGCCGGGGGAGGATGCTGAAATGAAAACTTAGAGAGATCGCTTGAATGATTAGATCATTCAAGGATGAGATGTTTTTTCTCATGGAGGGGTTTGGTGGCTGTTTATCTTATATTGTTCTCAGTTATGATCTTGTAATTTACTTTTATTGGGTGTCTATAATCTATTGTAATACTGTTGGAAGAAGAAAGAACAAGTCATTCTCTTCATGTACACACATCTGCACATTGTTACGAGTATATGAATATGGATAAAAGCAAAGCTAATATAAATCCAATTGCAAAATGTATATCTCTTAATGTAAATGGTTTAAATAATAGCTGCAAAAGGGGAAGTCTTTATAGATATTTAAAGCTATGTGAAGCGTAACTAGTATTTTTTTCAGGAAACACACCTTACACAGAAAGACATAAATAAAATAAACAATAAAAATTATACAATACTAGTAAGTTCCACCTATAATCAGAAGCGAAGGGGAGTAGCAATTTTGTGGAAAAATACTACTTTAATGCCTAAAATCATAAACACGTTCCATGACAACTCGGGAATGTTTTGTCTAGTGACAATATCTATCAATGAAATGATATATACATTAGTGAATATTTATTGGATACCAGGACTAGGTGTTAGAGTGGCCAAACAACACTTAGAAGACATTGTACAATATACCAAAGGCAATTTAATCATAGCTGGAGATTTCAATTGCATTATAAAAGAAACTGACACACATACTAAAACTACACGTAAGAGATCACCTTTAACAAAGTTGTTATCTGAGTTTGTTGAAACTTTTAATATAGTTGACATAAATGAGTATGCTATCCTAGATTCACTATTCTTTACACATTTTTCCCATAGACATAATACATACTCTAGAATAGATAGAGTGTACATAACAAAAGATTTAACCTCTAAATTAAAGTCAAGACAATTTCATGTCCATTTTTGGACCATAACACCATAACGTTTGAGATAGACTTATGTTTCAAGAGAAGGATATCAGTAGCAAGAATACCATCTTACATAACAAATCTCAAAGATTTTAAGGAATTTTATATTAAAGAGACACAAACATTCCTAGATATCAATCTTACAAAAGATGTATCTGAAATATATATATATGGGATGCATTGAAAGCATACCTATATGGAAGAGCGGTGGGATGGTATAAAAATAACCAAAAACAGTGGAATAAGGAATTAATGGAATTACAGTCAAAAGTAGATAATTTAAAGCTTGATATTCAAAATGGAAACACCAACTTAATAAAAGAACTAGAAGATACTAATAAAAAATACTCAGAGACGCTACACCACAAAACAATGATCAACTTAGAAAAATTAAACTATGTTACTATTCAATGAACCCTAAAAACCAATGAAGAATAGCAAATAGGACTAAAAAGATTATTAAAACAAATTAAATCAAGGAAATACATAATATAGAAACCAAAAAGAAAGTATCTGATTTAGAAGGAATATTAGAAGCTTTTAGGCTATGTTTTCATAAACTTAATAATCAAAATGAGAAAACAGAAACACATTCAGTATTGAAAGTGTTTCTCAAAAACAATGTTAAAGTTAGGTTATTAGAGGAGCAGGTACAACTAATAGATAAACAAATAACAATGACAGAACTTAAAGCTGAAGTAAATAAGCTAAAATTAAACAAAGCTCCAGGTATAGATAATATCACCCCAGAAATGTTTAAATTACTATCAAATGAGGCTTTGCTGTTGTTATTGAATGTCTTTACATCAGTTAAAAATGGTAAAGACATTCCTCCTTCTTGGAAGTACACATTAATATCACCAATTCTGAAACAAAATAAAGATCCCAGTGAATGTTCATCATACAGACCCATTTCACTTCTTAATATAGATTATAAAATTTTTATGGCAATACATGCTGCTCGAATAAAACAATTACTACCACTTTTGATAGAGGAGGATCAAACAGGTTTTATAAAAGATAGGAACACTTATGACAACATTAAAATAATTTTTTCCTTAATTGATTATATAAATGTCACAAAAAACAAAATGAATGTTATTAGCTTAGACATAAATAGCACATTTGATTCAGTGAACTGGGATTATCTGTGGTTAGTTTTAGAAGAATATGGCTTCTCAAACAACTTCACTTTGTTAATAAAATCATTATATGAAAAATCATTGGCTTATATAAAACTGGGATCATGTCTGTCTAAATCTATTAAAATAAATAAGGGCACAAAACAAGACTGCCCTCTTTCTCCATTATTGTTTGCACTAGTCATTGAACCCTTAGCAATTAATATACGTATGGATAAAAATATTGAAGGAATACAACTAGACAACAGCCTAGAGCTTAAAATGCAACTTTTTGCTGATGATATTTTAATTACCTTAAAAAATAATAATAGCAGTTTAAAAGCATTATGGGACTCAATTCAAAACTTTCAAAACTTTTCAAGTCTTAAATTTAACGACAACAAAACAAATGTATTGCTTATAAATACTAATAAAAAAGATCTAAATAAAAAATACCATAAATATATCTCTACTGATAATATAATTAAATACTTGGGAATTATAATAACTAACAACCTAGATACTACAATTGAAACAAATTATAAAGATACCTTAAATAATATTAAAAATCTAATACAAAGATGGAATAAATTCTTCTTTTCAATGGAAGAAAGGCTTTATATAATTAAAATGATCATATTTCCAAAAATTCTTTATGTCATACAAGCTTGTTCTTTGCCACCAGCTAAATCACACCTAAAACAATTAAATGATTTAATGGTAAGATTCCTATGGTATCCAAAAAAAACAAGGATAGCTATGAAGTATCATCTAGATGATTGGGATATAGGTGTCATAGGTTTATCAGACATAGAAATATATTTGCATTCATCCATTATTAAAACAATATCATTATGGCTAAATACAAAATATACATCAAAATGGAAGCTAGTTCATGAGAGAATCTGGTTAAAATCAGGATTTGTAGCAGCAAATAAGTATACAGATTTCATACCAAACAATTTTCTATGGCTGATGAAGGAATATATGATGATACATAAGAATAAAAATATAAGTTCCAAATACATTACTTATACATTAAAAATTTTCCAAAATCTTATTAATAGCAATCCTGATATTAAAGCATGGTCATTTATTTTATATCCAGTAGCGTACACACAAGGTAATATAATAACATTTAATATGGAAGTAGTCAACATGCTTAAAGAAAAGGGATTAATATATTGACATCAATTGCTAAACTCTGGAAAACCTCTGACAATAGACCAGATTAAACAGAAATTAAATATGGAAGATAGTTCGTGGTTACATGTACAAGAATTAAGACAGTATATATTAAGCAAACAAGAAACAATGCAACCATCAATAAGACAAAATGTTCCTAACCTTATAGAACATATAATATTACTAACGAATCAACCCATTACTGGAAAGGGATACTTATCATCTATTTATAAAACAAACAAAAAAATAAAGATGCATAATAATGACAAAATATGGAATTATTATAGATCAGTTAATGGACATGTGCCAAATGACAGAGATAAAAAACTAATTCTTCTCCCTCGAAAGCAGACATCACTTTCATTACATTGGAGAATTTTTACATGGCAATTCATACACAGATCTTATGTAACCCCTCATAAAATGGAACTTATGTTTAAGAAAAATATTGGCTGCTGGAGATGTGATTTATCAATAAAAGCAGACTGGCAACATATGTTCTACGAATGCCATTTGATTAAACCATATTGGGATAAAATAAATTATTTTCTGCAAATGGTATTCAATGATAAATTCCAGATTTCCAAATCTATTATTTTGTTTAATGCACCTGTACCCGACTGTGTGCCAAGAACAAAATATGTAATCTTATGGACTCTCTTAGCTATTGCAAGGAAGAACATTACATCAAACTGGAAATCCAAAGCTTCTCCAACTTTTAAGCAATTCATGAATATGGTGTCAGCAGTATCGTAATTGAAAATGAACACTATTAAAGGAAGAACTGAAAGAACTACATCATTATATGTAGCATGGCAAAAAGTAACTGAAATACTGGAGAATAATGACTGCAGCAGATTATAATCAGGAAACAATTGTATAGAAAGTCAATTATATGTCAACAATAGACACCCTTGTAAATACTTTATTTTGGTTTTAATGTTTGATATCTGTTTAGAGGTTTTTGCCTACCTTTTTAAATAATTTGTAAATACTTCATTGTCATAAATAACCTGCATTCATGTTTTCTTGTTTTTGGAAATGAATAAAAATATTTAAAAAAAAAAAAAAGAATTCAAACTCACTAATCACATCACTTTTCAAGGATGTCATCCTGGTGATTCTAATAGCCTGACCCTTAATAATACTTTTTTTCTGGAAAATAGGGTGATGACTATTAAAATGTAGATAGCTGTTGCAAAATGTATTCTTACGGTAGATTCTGGAAATAAACTTATCTTGAGCTTTAATTATCTTGGTATCCAAGAAATTGATCTCTTGCTCATGAAATTCAAAGGTAAATTTTAGGAAATCAGTAGTACTTTTTGATGAAAGCGCTCAACATTCATTTTAATTTATTAAACTAATACTGAGGATTCACAACTTTGGTGCTCTTTTTTGGTTATTTAGTTCTTTTTGGAGCACTAACTGCACCAACTATTTGGTTCTTGTGTCTATTCAGCGGTGCATGTTGCTATGGGGTCCCCAGAATCTTTCAACCTTTCTCCTATCCTCGATTCTGGACAAGCGGAATTGATATCCTTGAAAAAGGATGTGGCTGAGCTGAAAGGAGAATTAACCAGGTTGATAGAACTGTTTCTTGCAACCAAGGAAAACAGATTTTGACTGTTTTATTGTATCTGAAGACTCTAAAAAGGGTAATTCCAACATTGGTGAGAACACTGTAGTGGGAGGTATCAATACATCACCATGCTGCTTTAAGAAAGGCGGTGATGTCATAGCGGCGGTGCAAATACATTACAGAGAGACTGAATGGCGTTCTCCTTGTGATGGTAACCATACTAGTGAGGTTAGAGGTGTGCAGATTCCTTTCTGTTCAAGAAACAACTTAAAAAGCAATTGTGTGGTACAATTTGATGGCAAAATAGAACTCGCTTCAGACGACCACCTTAATATGAACCCTGGTTGTTCATAGGAAGCCATTCATACAGGTACTAACAATTTTTATGGCAAATTTAACAGTAACAGTGTACCTTGCAAAAAAGATTTGTGTATTGGGGAAAGAGAACATGTTAAACCAAACACTAAAACATGTTCGGCTTGTACCTATAAGGAAACTACACATTCAAAAGATAATGCTGGTTATGACAAGATGAAAGGCCATTTTGGTACTTTAGTTAAGAAGCATTTTGCTTTTTCTTCTTCGAGTCCGAAAACCAGTAATGGTATTTCAGAAAACAGAGATGTTGGACATTTTAGGTACAGATCATTGAAAGATATGATCTATACTTTTGAAAAAAAGTTATTTAAATATAAAATGTGCCAGATGGAGATTTGTTATATGAATGAATGCATTAAAAAGCAAGTGATTCCACAGGGGCTAAGGGTTTTTAAATTCCCTTTTGGAATCTATTATCTATTACTGATATGTTTGATAAATGGGGACTTGAACTATTAAGTAAAAGTGTATTTTTTATTAGAAAATGGAAAAAAGGCTTTATAATGAAGTGAACGACCTGAATGAAAAAATTATTACTGACTTGTTTACACAATATGAGAATTTATATTACAATATTATTAGCAGAGTGGATAAGAAATGTGACAATATATTTAACAAAAAAGTTAAAAAAACTAGATAGAAATTTTAGACAGTATAAACAATGTAGAGTGTATCCTACAGACAATTTAGTTTTTACTGAAGGTGAATATGGCCCAACAACTCATTTACAAACAGAGGAGTTGGACAATGTTAATTTTAATTTTGATTTGGAAAGTGAAAATTACAGGGAAGATGATGGCAACATCTTGGGTGAATTTCAGGATTTTCCACTCCCAAGACGCTCCGAGAGAATAGCAAGTCGCAAACAGGAGACACAAAAAACATACAGCAAAATAACACAGCAGTACAAAGGTTGCCCCAGGTGGTAAAAACATTTGATTCAATACAGTGTAAAGATAATATTCAATATACATTAAATGGATTTAATATATACAATTATACTGGGATTACTATTACAAAAGAGTTTTTCTCTCTGTTTTCTAAGGGATTTTAGTTTGTTCCCACTAAAACACCTGATATAGCCACTGTGATGGTGGATTTACAACTATATTTGAGAAAATTAAACTTGAATATTATGTTTTCAGACAAAACTATTAAAACTAAAACTAAAGAAATTCCTAAAAAAAGCAGCATTTTTAATCCCCCTTTACATCCACTTATTACTGCTTTTGAAAAAATAGTAAAGGAAGTCATATACAAGGCATGGGGAGAGAAAAAGAAAATGTTCTCAAACTTAAACTATGAGGAAAGAAACTTAATAAAAACTTTAAGAGAAGACAAGAGAATACGTATTATGACACCTGACAAAGGTTCAGAAGATTATACTAATGTTATGCAGAATATCTGTT
Source organism: Protopterus annectens (assembly GCF_019279795.1). Lineage (NCBI taxonomy): Eukaryota > Metazoa > Chordata > Ceratodontiformes > Protopteridae > Protopterus > Protopterus annectens. The sequence continues at coordinate 1,116,374,841 of NC_056729.1, read as the reverse complement.
TAATGTTGATAATTATTCTTTGTGTTCAAAAAATGAGATTCATATCTCATACCAGAGGTTAGATAGTTATTTGTATGAATATCTTATGGACCAAAGGATATCTAAAAATGATTATGATTTAATTTTGAATAAACATCCTAAAATACTGGTTCTTTTTGGTATACCCAAAATACACAAGAACCTAGAAAAAACACCCTTTATGCCAATTGTAGCAGCTGCAGGCTCTATAACTCATAATTTAGCAGTATATATAGACAAAAAACTAAAACATATTGTGGAAAAATGTCCACATTTATTACAGGATTCATGGGATTTTCTTGGACAAATAAAAAAGGAATTATGGTGGTCCAACTGTTTATTTCTAACCATAGATGTCCAGGATTTATTTTCATGCATACCAAAACAAGAAGGTTTGAGGTTTTTTGAAGAAGTGCTTTTTGCCAGCTCGTCCTTTACTGCTGATGAAATTCAATTAATATATGAACTTATGAGTCATATACTAGAAAACAATTATATCTATTTTGAGGGGGAATATTTTCAACAACTAAAAGGAATAGCTATGGGAGCAGCATGCACCCCCTTATATGCAAATTTGGTTCTATTAGGATGGGAAAATAAACATGTTTTTCAAAGTGAGTTCTTTTTGTCCAATATAATATTTTACGGTAGATTCTTGGATGATATATTTATTTTATGGAAAGGGAACTTAGACACCATACCCTTATTTATTCAATATTTAAATGAAACTACTGATTTCCTAAACTTTACCTTTGAATTTCATGAGCAAGAGATCAATTTCTTGGATACCAAGATAATTAAAGCTCAAGATAAATTTATTTCCAGAATCTGCAGTAAGAATGCATTTTACAACAGCTATCTACACTTTAATAGTCATCACCCTATTTTCCAGAAGAAAAGCATTATTAAGGGTCAGGCCATTAGAATCGTCAGGATGACATCCTTGAAAAGTGATGTGATTAGTGAGTTTGAGCTCTTAAAGGACATGTTCCTAGAAAGAGGTTACCCTGGTGATTTCATACATCCTATACTTGCGGATGTTCTGGATGAATGGGGTAAAAAATATATGCCTTTACTTGGCAAAAGGATTGAATCTACTAGCAATTTAACAAATATTTCTGAAGCTATAAATCAAATTGACTCTCAACAAGCTTGTCTGATACAGTATAGCCCTCTATACTCTAAGGTTAAGGAAATATTAGTGAAAAACTAGAATATTTTTAAAACTAACAGTGAAGTATTCCGTATATTGGGTGATAAACCTTTATTCTCTACAAAAGTAGGTCCCAATCTAAAATCAATATTAGAGACAGGGTAACACACTCCAACGTATACAAGTGAAAATGGGTGGAAGTAATGTGGTAGATGTTCTTATTGTGCATATATTCTACAAGACAGTTCCATCAGAATTGACAATCAGAATAAAAGTTATATTTATTTAAAAAAAATGGTAACTGTTCCTCTAGTAAACTGGTATATATAGCCAAGTGTAATACCTGTTCTTCATTTTATGTAGGAAAGACAGAGAGGCTATTCAAGACCAGGATTTACGAACATTTATATGACATAAGAAACAAAAAAGAGACTAATGCTTTATACAAACATAACACGTCATGTATAAATTTTGCAGGTTTTAAATTTGCCATTCTTGACTTTGTACATGTGGAAGTGAGAGGGGGTGACTGGCAAAATGTTTTATATAAAAAAATAACTGTTATGGCAGTTAAGATTAGCTGCAGACTTTCCACCAGGATTAAATGAGCATTTAACTATACTGCCCATTTTAAAAGAGAAGGTAGAAAAAGTATAACAGTGTTGCAATTATAGCACTTGTTGAAATAATATATGTTGAAAACTTTTTTATGCATCTTCTTTGTGCATTTTTTATGTGTTCTCAGTAATACCTATATATATATATATATATATATATATATATATATATATATATATATATATATATATATATATATATATATATATATATATATATATATATATATATAAATATTTTTCTAAAAAATTCAGCTGCAGAAGTGTGTATACTTAACAGCAATTCTAGCATTTGCATTCAATTAAAATGTCTTATGCTTAATATACAACAGAGAATGTATGTTTTTGAACCCAGGTCGACAAAATAACAACATTTGTATAAACCAAAAGTTCCTTTTTTAAAAGTATTGTTTAACAACATGATTTTATTTTTTGCAAAACTTGTCCCCTTTTTTAAATATTTGGATTTTTCTTGTTAAATATTTATGAATTGAAATAATTCTTTGGCAGCATTGGTTAAAATTGAACCAATAGTTAACCAGTATTGTATATTTAAACTTGTTTTGTGAATTGTTTCTTTGTTCTGAAGAAGTCAAACTTTTTGATGAAAGCGCTCAACATTCATTTTAATTTATTAAACTAATACTGAGGACTCGCAACTTTGGTGATCTTTTTTAGTTATTTAGTTCTTTTTGGAGCACTAACTGCACCAACTATTTGGTTCGTATTGGTTGTATTTGTTTGTAGGGGCAGACTGAGACATGTCCCATACCATGGTCAGGCATCATACTGCACTGTGAATTGGGCCAGTATATGTAGGGATAGTGTGTGAGTGGCAAACACGATGATGTTTTTGTTCACACAGTCCTTATACTGTACTGTTCCTTTGGCTTACCGGTATGTCACTGTAACTGAGGTGGAATTGGTTGTGGGTATGTACTTTCACACTGGTGTCTGTTTTTCAGTGCTGTTACATCACTGTAGTGCCTAATATATTTGCAAATACATGTGTATTTTGCCATAGCGAATTTGCGTTAGCGTTGTATCAGTCTGATTGTAGTTTGGATGGTGATTGGTGACATGCTTAGCAGCTGAGTGTAGCTTCCCTAATGTGATATTATGTCCAGATATTTGTAGGATGTATTGTTGCCTGGCCCCCATAAGTGTTGTGTATTTCTGACACATCAGTGGGATGATGTTAGGATTTAAGTCACTAACTAGTGAGAAGTAATTGAGTGTTGGACTTGTGCTAGTTCAGTCAATATATGTTAGGACAGACAGGAGGGTGTTACTGTAGCAACTGTGTCAGCTTATCTACTACAGTATTTCAGATATGTCCCTATTTTCATGGCTTTCTCTTCCCACTTTGTCAGGCTTGGCACAGATTTGTTGCACTAAGGGGTTCTGAGCATACCTCTTCACTGTCTGGATTGTTTCAGAATGTCCAGGTTTATTGCTTATATTTCTGGTCTGTTCCACAGATTCTTTATTTTTATTTCACTGGTAAATCACTGTGATGATATGAGGATTTCTGTCACTAAATGATAACATGTACTAAACAAAAACAACCTAACCACAAGGCCAAAAGTGTAAAATCAGTTTAATATAAACCGCTTTTTGTCACTGTTATACAATAACTTCTTTAGATAAACAGACAAAGATTCTCATAATATTTTAAATAACGGTGGCTGTAAAATCACATGATGAAGATCTTCCAATCAACAAGAGTTACTACAATAAAACTTTTAGTTAAAGTAACAGCACTAGAGTCACTTTTACATCTCTATAAATGCCGTGAATGTTATAAATTGTCAGATTGTCAAATCAAGAATATATTACTAGAATCTCTAGTATGATTTGTAAATACAAGTTGCAAAAGTAAATTCTATGAATTAAAAATAATACATGCAGAAATGGTACGTAAAGAAATACACATATAAAACCTGTGCCAGTGTTATTACAATAGTGTCATCTGTCCAAGCTTTTTAACTTGAGCAGACAAGTAATATTACATGCTTCATTTAAACCCGGGTTGTAGAAAGCATTAAGTCTCAACTGCCAAACTAATTCACGTTCCTCCAACAATAAATTCATAGGGCCTCCTCTAATGTCAGCCTGAATCTGATCAATGGCTTTGAAGTTAAACCTGTGACTTCCACTTAACTGAGCATGTTTAACCAGAGAGTTATCAGACTTGTTTTTATCCATGGCATATGTGTGTTCATAAATTCTGTCACTGAACCTATGTTCCGTCTTCCCAACATAGAAAGCTGTACAGGATTTACACTTTGCAACATACACCACAAATTTGGCATCACAGTTTAACTTGTAGTTGAGATTATACTTCGTCTCATTAATCATAAATGACCTTCCTGTTTCGATAAGTTTACACATCCTACATTTACCACAAGTGTACATACTTGTATGTCTATGAGAGGCACTTAAACACTTACTTTCCAGTATGTTTTTGAGGTTGGAACCTCTTCTAAAAACTAGTTTTGGTACATTACCTAGTTTTTCCACTAAAGATTTTTCATTACTAATGAAATCCCAATTTTTATATAAGATGAACCTTACTTTAGTGCTATCTTTACAGTATGTTGTTATAAAACCGGTTCTGTAATTGGGCACTTTATTATCATTACTTAGCTCTAACTGTTGTTCAGTGCACTGGATCAACAGACTACTGTGTTGACACTCAGGAACGTTGGTAGCCTGGTAGCCACACAGTATAGGCTTGATTAACCCATTGGACCTCTTGTGTTGTACTTCATCCACTAATGAACTGATAAGGCCAATGGGGTACCCTCTCTGTTGGAACATGTTAGTAAGAAGGTTACATTCAGTGATAAAGTCACTGTTTAGTGAGACCATTTTAGCTGCTCTAATTAGTTGACCCCTAATGATAGAACACTTTTGTGAGAAAGGGTGACTACTTGTAAAATGGAGAAAGGAGTTATAGTAGGTCTTTTTTACTAAAGATTTTAGAAACAAGTCTACCATTCACAGCATCCTTACTCAACCTAATATCAAGGTAATCTATAGACACACAGCTAAAATTTGAGATAAATTCAAAAAAATCAGTTGTTTGATTTAAATAATCAACAAATATCTGTGCTTGTGTAGCATCCCCTCTAAAGATGATAAAAATATTGTCCAAGAAATGGGTGTAAAACACCAGGTTTGCCATGTGTTGGGAATTTTTGAAAATAAATTCTCTTTCCCAGTATGACATAACAAGGTTGGCCAGACTGGCCCCACATGGCGAACCCATAGCCTCTCCTCTCATCTGGAGATAGAACTCCTTGTCAAAAATAAAATAATTAGTAAGAATTATGTCAATGAGTTCTTCTATCAGGTATATCTCCAGTGCACATGCATTTTTGGATTTCAACCTCCATCTCCCACCTAGAGGCAGTAGAATGGGTGAACTTACTATGGAAAGTGTTTAAGTGCCTCTCATAGACATGCAGGCATGTACACTTGTGGTAAATGTAGGATGTGTAAACTTATTGAAACAGGAAGATCATTTACGATTAATGAGAAGAAGTATAATCTTGACTACAAGTTAAACTGTGATTCCAAATTTGTGGTGTATATTGCAATGTGTAAATCCTGTGCAGCTTTTTATGTTGGGAAGACGAAATGTAGGTTCTGTGACAGAATTTATGAACATACATATGCCATGGATAAAAACGAGCCTGATAACTCTCTGGCTAAACACGCTCAGTTAAGTGGAGGTCACAGGTCCAACTTCAAAGCCATTGATCAGATTCAGGCTAACATTAGAGGTAGCTCTATGAATTTATTGTTGGAGGAACGTGAATTAGTTTGGCAGTTGAGACTTAATGCTTTCTGTAACTCAGGTTTAAATGAAGCATGTAATATTACTTGTCTGCTCAAGTTAAAAAGCCTGAACAGCTCAGCCACATCTCCAGTAGAGTTATGGTCAGCTACCCAGACCACCTTTAATACAATAGAAAACTGGCTTTCTGAACATCATCTGATCCTAAATCCCAAAAAAACTAAAATGCTGTTATTTTCACCAACACGTAGGTCTACAGCTTTCACCTTTACCATAAAATCAAATGATGTCACAATAATCTCCCCTGACCCATCTACAAAACTATTAGGTGTCATCATAGACAATAATCTAAAATTTGACCTACATGTTAACCAAACTATCAAAACCATCAATAAAAAACTAGGGTCACTTTACAGAATAAAAGCCTTCCTAACCCCTCCAGCTAAAATTGCCATAGCTCGCTCTCACCTTCTTTCAACCCTTCTGTATGCATCCCCTCTACTCTCGAATTTGAACAAGACTGTCCTTAACAAACTCTCAGTTTGCTACAACCACATTGCCAGGTTTGCCACTGGGCTGCCTTTTAGGACACATCATTGCATCAATCTAAATCAGCTTGGTTGGCTTGAACTACCCAGCCTAATCCAGTATAACCAACTGATTATGGCCTATAAAATCCTCTATAATCCGGACAATACTCCTGCACTTAAAAATATTATCACCCCCTATAACAATCCTAGACCGCTTCTATCCTCTAACAAACTATTAATTCAGACTAGCAAAATTAATAACACAGCCGGTGATTCTCTCTTTGCAAACTCTGTAAGTAGATCCTGGAACTCACTTCCAGCTGATATTACCTTACTTTCCACCTTAGGTCAATTTAAAACTACATTTGTCACTTAACTGGCTATGTCATTGTATCAAGCCTGGCTAACTCTCTCTAGAATGTGTAAAAATCTGTTAACCAGTTTACTGTGTAATTTCATTTAATCCTGACTTGTGCTCAGGATTAACTGTAACCTGTGGAACTTGTTTAACTTGCTTACTTATGTAATCTCTGTAAAGAGTCTGTTTGTAATATGTAATGCTGGTATTATGTAATGCTGTATCTGCTTACCCTTGGAGCTTTTCTCCCCGGGCCTCCGCTGAAAATGGACATGCATCCAGTTGGATTATCCCGGTCAACAAATGTAAAATAAAATAAATAAATAAATAAAATAATAACACTGGCACAGGTTTTATATGTGTACTTCTTTACATACCATTTCTGTATGTATTATTTTTTATGTATTATTTTTAATTCATAGAATTTACTTTTACAACTTGTATTTACAAATCATACTAGAGATTCTAGTAATATATTCTTGATTTGACAGTCTGATAATTTATAAATGCACAGCGTTTATAGAGATGTAAAAGTGACTCTAGTGCTGTTACTTTAACTACAAGTTCTGTTGTAGTAACTCTTGTTGATCAGAAGATCTTCATCATGTGATTTTACAGTGACGATTATTTAAAATGTTATGAGAATCTTTGTCTGTTTATCTGAAGAAGTTATTGTATAACAGTGACGAAAAGCGGT